>NC_044050.1:30222775-30260275 GCF_902167405.1 Gadus morhua | reverse complement strand
AGAGAGAGAGAGAGAGAGAGAGAGAGAGAGAGAGAGAGAGAGAGAGAGAGAGAGAGAGAGAGAGAGAGAGAGAGAGAGAGAGAGAGAGAGAGAGAAACTAGTATTAAGCATCCCTAGCGATCGTTAAATTAACTAATTAACTAATGAATCCATCATTTGTGTGAGGAAACCTTTGAGGACGGCTTTAGCTCCACAGTGGCTGTGAATGTTGTCCATACTGACAAATGTGCAGTTAAATATCGTGTTTCAGACATGTAAAGAAGCCATGCTGGCCTAGTGGTCACAGAGTCACACGAGGAAGCATCAGGACGAACGTCACAGTGGAGGGTGAAGCCAGCTCAGCTGAGCACTCTGCAGAGGGGGGTGTGGGAGGTTGGAGGCCTTCCACAGACCACCAGCCCCGCAGGGCGACAGCCAGCTGGTCAGGAGCAGTCAGGGTGAGGCGTCTCGCTCAGGGACACCTCCACACTCAGCTAGGAGGAGCCGGGGATCGAACCAGCGACCTTCTGATCACCAGCCGACCCGCTCTGCCTCCTGAGCCACACGCCGCCGCGTTGGCAGCCGAGGGCGGACCCCTCTCGGCTCCGCCCCTTCGTCAGAGTGGAGGTTAGGGTTAGGGTCAGAGGGTCACTGCTGGTGCTACTAGCCGGGGCTTTGTACACACGTCATAACACACACACACACACATGCGTGGACAGATACAAATACACACACAATACGATACACACACTTGCACACACACGCACGGCAAAGGATGGCTTTGCGTTGTTGTCCATTGAGAGAAGCAGCTTGCTGTTGTAGCTGTGTTTATTGTTGAGGTCCCCTGGGTGGAGCCGGCTCGGGCCCCAGTCATGAGGAGGGCCATCAATGAGAGACACCGGGAATACATGAATGGGCCCCCAGTCAGGTGCTGCCGGCTACGCTGCCGTCGCAGAGCCCTGATTGGTCAGCCTTTGGGAGCCCGACAGCATCAACAAAACATTCCTCCTGCTCCGAGTTTGGATTCTGGAAGAACATCTTGTAGATCACTGGCACTTGATTGACGCACTTATTGTATGTTTTACGTCCTGGCACTCAATGCATGCACTTATTGTATGTTGTACGTCCCGGCACTTAAAAATAGTACCGTACTTATAATCATGTAGCGTCTTATCCTAGCTATCTGTTTTGTGTACAGGGAATGGTTTAACCTAGTGATAGTTAGTCTTGGCACTTGGTTCTATGAACATCCTTTCTGTACCGACAGAGATATATTGTTGTTTCTCTTTCGTTTAAGTGTACTTATTGTAAGTCGCTTTGGATAAAAGCTTCTGCTAAACGCCCTTAATGTAAACTCAATATGTAGAAGTGAAGTTGCTGCGATGAGACCGGACATCTGGGATACTACTACATAAATACGTGTATAATTTAAAATGAGTTGTGTGATTAATTGACTCTTGCAAGGCCGTTACCCAGAACGGATTTATCAGAAACACAAACAAATGTAGCCAGTTGGATACCTGAATAAATGAACCTGAGTGCTCCAAGACTCCTAAAACTAACATACTGTAAGACCTTAGTCAGTTAGCCAAGCTGGAATCTAGAGATGCACCGATTGCAAAATTCTTGGCCGATACCGATTTCCGGTTTTTAAGGAGGTCTGACCTGCCAAAACCGGTTTTTCCGATACCGATTTTCTAAGAAATAATTATAATCATATAATATGTTGATAGGTTTTCAATGTAGTGAGTCCCCGGGACCCACAGGTGGCGAGTTGGGTGGGTCCCTGAGAAATTCAATGGGTCCCGACTCCCCAGTTTAAAAAATGTGTTTCTTTTTTATTATTATTCTATTTCTTAAATGAAATTAATAGTGTTAAACTCAATACATGAAATTGTCATCTGAAAAGCGCAGCCATTTGTATGTGGTGAGCCACTGCTTCAGAAAAGTTCGCTTTTTTTGGGAGGAACATGTAGAAGGTTGAGGCAATTCTTCTGCAGTGGGCTCATCAGGCTCAGTAGAGGGGGAGGCAGAAGTAGGTACAGGCAATGTTGAGGTACTCTCTCTAGGCTGATCAGAGTCAGGGAGGAGTGCAGAGGTAGTGGGGACAGAAAATGCAGCTGCAATAGTTTGCTGACCTGCAATAGGTTTCATCTTTTTCTTTGGTGGTATTTTTGCGTTCTCTCTTCTCTGCCTGTTTCTCGAGAAAAACGGGATCTCGTTGGAAGCGCGATGTATGCGCAGGCGCCGTTTGGGCATAACAATATGTAGGCTGCCGTTCAATGTAGTTTTCATCACCACCACCGGATTATGTTTCATTTATTTCATTACAGCACGTCCCCTAAACGTTACAACATAATCGACACGAATGAGCACAGCATCGAGCAGTGGAAACGTGGGTTTATTTACTATGAAGTTTGTATTTTTAATTGTTGAAATGAAATCAGCGGTGACGAGCTAGTTGTTTTGGTAGCGGCTAAATTAGCATGTCGCGATACTTTGAACAGGGGATCACGTCTGCGCCGAGTAGATGCGCAGAGGGTTGAAACAGTGCTTGTCTGGTCTGCTCACAAGAAGGTTTCTTTGGCCAGTTACTGTGATTAAACACGAGTTGTTTAATGTTCACAATGTATCGTTTTTCATGGGGAAAATTAGATGCGTCCCCGGGACGCATGGATAGTGAGTTTAGTGCGTCCTTTCAGATTTGAATGCGTCAGGGACGCAGGACGCGTACCTAGCAACATGATCCCCCACGGCTTATTTTTGACTTGCAAGCATTACAAACAGCGTGTTTTGGGTCGTCCTGGCACACAGTGAAATAAGTCCAAATCAGCGACATGTTTTTCTTCCCGCGCTCTGGGCGCCTTGAGCTGCTACGCACCGCGCATGCGGGTGAGTTTGATCGGCCGAAAACCGGAAATTACGACAGTGACCGGCAGGTCACCGATTGTGGCCGATTGGATACAAAACCGGCTTTTTTAATCGGCGGCCGGTTGATCGGTGCATCTCTACTGGAATCCTTAAAGACCGAGCGAGCTACGTAGCAACACCCGAGACGCCAGCGTCCTGTCGCACGGCCGACCGAAAGAAACCCTCAAAACAAAACCTCTGTTCTGTGTCTGTCTTCCTGCACTGCTTGATCAGAACATTTACATCCACGGCGTTTAGCAGACGCTTTTATCCAAAGCGACTTACAATAAGTCCATTTGTCAGAAGAAGAGACAGTAAGGTACAGTAAGGATCTTCATAGAAACATCACTAGGTTAACCCATTCCCCGTGTGCTCCAGAGATAGCTAGGATAAGACGCTACACCATGCTAAGTACTATTTTTTAATTGCCAGGACGTACAACATACTATAAGTCCAACATGATAATGATTTAGGATTCAAAATGACAATGACTGCGTCCCAGACCTTGCCTGTGTATTAATGTGTATTAATGTGTATTAAAGTGTATTAATGTTGATAACGCGCCTCACTAGCTCAGGGTTCTTGAGTATTGTCACAGAGGAATGTCATTAGTGAGCAGGTTCCCGATCCACCAACATGAGGTGTTCTGCGGAGACATTCCTGGCAGCGCGCCCAAGTCATGAGGAATCACAATCAACCGGCGCAATTAAGTCCGTTTGTACAACTGATAATCCACGGATATTTATCTGACTTGTGTGGAACCGGATGGAACTGGTTTACAACCACAACACTGCGCCGAGGCACCGACCAGCGCCCGCGAAGCGTCGACACAGCGAGCGCAGCGGTTTGTTTTTAACCGATGCATCGCGCGAAAACAAAACTAGAAATGTGGGCCGTGCATTCCCCAGCCCTAAAGTAGGACCCCAGCCCTCCGCTGGCCGCTGTCTCTGGGCTGTGAACAGCCTGTCTCGCCTCTGCCTCCTGCCTGTAAAGGGAGAGACAGACAGTGTGTCCGGTGTTATCAATGGGCCAGCCCCTTGGCTCTCCTGGCTTGGAAGGCGTCCACGGCCCAGCATTAGGCCTGGAGGGCTGTGTCGTTTGTAATTTACAACACTGAGGGAAACGGGCACACGGACAATATGGGGAGGGAGAGGGAGAGGGGGAGAGAGAGAGAGGGGGGAGAGAGAGAGAGGGGGAGAGAGAGAGAGGGAGAGGGGGGAAAGAGAGAGAGGGAGAGGGGGAGAGAGAGGGAGGAGGGAGAGAGAGAGAGAGAGGGGGAGAGAGAGAGGGAGAGGGGGGAGAGAGAGAGAGGGAGAGGGGGGAGAGAGAAAGGGAGGGGGGAGAGAGAAAGGGAGAGAGAGAGAGAGAGGGGGGAGAGGGGGGGAGAGAGAGAGGGAGAGAGAGAGAGAGAGAGAGAGAGAGAGAGAGAGAGAGAGAGAGAGAGAGAGGGAAAGAGAGAGAGAGGGGGGAGAGAGAGGGAGGGGGGAGAGAGAGAGAGGGGATAGAGAGAGAGAGGGGATAGAGGGAAAGAAAGAGGGGGAGAGAGAGAGGAAGAAAGAGAGAGAGAGAGAGAGAGAGAGAGAGAGAGAGAGAGAGAGAGAGAGAGAGAGAGAGAGAGAGAGAGAGAGAGAGAGAGAGAGAGAGAGAGAGAGAGAGAGAGAGAGACAGAGACAGAGACAGAGAGAGAGAGAGAGAGAGAGAGAGAGAGAGAGAGAGAGAGAGAGAGAGAGAGAGAGAGAGAGAGGGGGATGGGGGTTGCTGCATGGTGTAACCTCCTTCCTTGCTGTCCTGCATGCAGTGTAGTCTGTGACTAGCTGGAGGACCAGGCTAGAAACTCCCAGGAACTCTGCAAATCTGCATACTTTCCCTCCAGACAACAATGGTAACCAATACTTTGGCATTTCAGATCAAACTACAACCGCCCCAGCAGTGTGAACACATTCAAATCGGTTATTCGTGGTTAACATCTAAAGGTTGTAATAAAGTGCAGCCCTTAAACAGTTCACTTGTTTGCGTTGTAGTGGCTGGTGGCGGCCAAGCTGCGGGTTCTGACAAACTTCAAAGATATCAAATTAAAATTCAGTCAAAATCAAATCCTGGTCTCTGAGTTTTCAGCAAGTCGAGGTCCATCCTCTTCTAGCAGGAGGACATTTCCTCTGGCATGAGCTGTCCTGTCACTCAGGAGCATCCAGCAACAGACGTATGGGAATGATTGCTTTGCTGAGAAGACCCAACAACGCGTAAAGAAAGGTTTAAAAACATCTGAGGAATGTTTCTCCCCATTCTCTCGAACAGCCAAAACAGTGTCAGTCATTTCCTTCCCTATTCTTGGCTTTAGAATGATCCTATCAGAAGTACATAATTTGGTCAAACCAAACCCATCTATTCAAGCCTAGGAAACTTAACTTAACTTTAAGAAAAGAGTACCATTGCAAAGCCCTAATGAAGAATTTAATCCGATACCACAGCCCACAATATCGATCACATTAGACATTAGGTCAAATAGGTACAAGCTCAAATACATCTCGGCTCTGGTTGGCGTTTCCGGACTTTCCTTGAAAAGCGGTTTCAACACTTTCAGCCTCACCGGTCTGTCTCTCTCTGCTAACATCTAGAACAAGAAGTTTGGTTTAATCTCGTCAGATGGTGGCTCAAACCAACCAATCGCAGCCCATAAATAATAACGAATCAACATAACATCCATTATCCTGTCCCGATTACAATTAGATTAAATGTAGGGTCAAATCAAATGACATATCAAGAGACTGAATGACTGAGGTACAGGCCAGTACTGCTGACCCTACCATCCCAGGAGTTTATATGGTAAATGGTAAACAACTGACTGCATTCATACAACCTTTTCTAACCAGCGGCCACTCAAAGTGCTTTACAACACTGCCTCTTATTCACTCATTCATGCACACATTCACACACCGACGGCGGAGTCAGCCTCGCAGGGCGACAGCCAGCTGGTCAGGAGCAGTCAGGGTGAGGCGTCTCGCTCAGGGACACCTCCACACCCAGCTAGGAGGAGCCGGGGATCGAACCGGCGACCTTCCGGTCACCAGCCGACCCGCTCTGCCTCCTGAGCCTCACGCCGCCCCTGTTCATGTTGAACACCTCCAGCCTCCACACTCAGGGGTCCAGGAGGCGGTCGGTGAGGATCTGGTTGACATTGAACTGTGTACCATTTGGCCACACAAACTAAGCCTTCCCCAACAACGCTTGTAATCAATGACTACCAAAGTGCAAAACAAGAAACAGAGCACATGGAAACAAGGTGTTGCCATGCGGTCTTCCTCCTCCTTCAGTGAGCTGATGTGTACCGAAAACAAACGGCGGCCAGCCCAAACAGACTGACCCCCCCCTGGTCGTCCATCAATCAGACTGAACCCCCCCCTGGTCGTCCATCTATCTAACTCAACCTAACTCAACCTAATCCATATCCAACAGGGGTCGGTCCTCGCTCATTTCTAAAGCAGCAACATTTACATTCAGGGCGTTTATCAGACGCTTTTATCCAATGAGACTTAAAATAAGTCTGTTTGTAAGAAGAAAGAGAAACAACAATATATCTCTGTCGGTACATTAAGGATGGTCATAGAACCAAGTGCCAAGCTCTAACTATCACTAGGTTAACCCATTCCCTGTATACAACAGCGATAGCTAGGGTAAAATGATACACAATGCTAAGTACTATTATAAAGTGCCAGGAAGTACAACATACAATAAGTGTGTGTATGTTACATGTTCCTTTTTAAATGTAACATGTGCATTCGTCGGTTAAATGTGTCTTGTATGCATCACACCATCGGCTGCATCATCAGTCAGGATGTTTCTGGCTCCAGCTTGAATCTGGCTACCATACCTCTACGGCTCCCCTCTTCAGGGGGAGTTGGTTCGGGCCCGGCCAGAGACGGCCGTGTGCGTTCTGAGAATGGATTCTCAAGAGTGTGTTGTTGCTGCAGGTGCTCCACAATGTGTTCCTGAAGTTGGCTTCTCGCTCCACAACCTTAAAACAACACAACAACTCCCAAAGCCCTCCTCCTGGAAACGCTCCTGATCTGAGCTTATAGAGAAGGCGGATCCCAGCGGAACGGCTGCACCAACGCCACGCTAACGCTGGAGTCTGCAGCGCCACAGACCAGCTTGACCTGGAGGCTGCGTGTGGCTCAGGAGGCAGAGCGGGTCGGCTGGTAACCTGAAGGTTGCTGGTTCGATCCCCGGCTCCTCCTAGCTGAGTGTGGAGGTGTCCCTGAGCGAGACGCCTCACCCTGACTGCTCCTGACCAGCTGGCTGTCGCCCTGCGGGGCTGACTCCGCCGTCGGGGTATGAATGGGTGAATGGGTGAATCTCTGTACAAATGGGTGAATGTGAGGCAATATTGTAAAGCGCTTTGAGTGGCCACTGGTTAGAAAAGCGCAGTATAAATGCAGTCCATTTATCATTTAACCGGCTCACACGCTCTGTATAGGGAGCTGTGTTCACCGTTCTACTGCAGGGACTCTGAACTGAACATGGCTGACTTTGTCAAAGCCGATTGTTCTACTTCAGTGGGACGAAGTATCACTTCATCCTTCAGGAGTCCACACACACTACAAGGAGACCAGAGGCCAGAGAGGATCAAATAGGAGAAGGTTTCCCACCGTGCCTCTTCAGCCCCACCGAGGAGTCCTGAATAGTGGCTCCCATTCATGATTCATCTTTAAGAATAGCTGGTACTTTTTATTTTTCTATTATGGATGTTTTCGGGCTTTGTAATGGTCTGCCAAGTAGGGCAATTCTAAAGGCTACAACGTTTCGACTTTGCCAAACACAGCATATTACTGACCGTATGCGAAGACTGAGTTATAGCGCAATACTGAACGACAACCAAACTAAATAGAGAATTGATTCTAACCCACATACACGAGGGAACTAAAGAGCATGACTGTGTGTCTTAGGAGCAGTAAGACACGGCAGAATGTATGCAACTTAAAGAAAAGTCAGGATCACACCGGCTTGGGAGGCAGTTCTGTGATTCACACTCAACCACTAATCTGGTCTTAAAGGCTGACTTCACGTACCAGAATCTAAAGAATGTAGGCCAATTTGATCACCGTTTTTATGTACATCTCATACCAATAAAGAGTCAGAGAAACAACGACTCAAATCAGATTATAATGCAATTATTGTATTACTTTACATTTAGGGCATTTAGCAGAAGCTTTTATCCAGAGTGACTTAATAACTACGTAGGTAAGACAATAAGTACATTTGTCAGAAAAAGGTGAAACAACAATATAAGTCTGTAGGTACAATAAGGATGTTCATAGAACCAAGTGCCAAGCACTAACAATCGCAAGGTTAACCAATTCCCCGTATACAACAGAGACAGCTACGAGACGCTACACAACTAAGAACTGGGCTGTGACCAAGTACGACATACATTAAGTGCGTACATTAAGTTCCAGTGTCCTATTGATCTACAGGACTAAACTAGTGTCCTATAGATCTACAGGACTAAACTAGTGTCTGTAGATCTACAGGACTAAACTAGTGTCCTATAGATCTACAGGACTAAACTAGTGTCCTATAGATCTACAGGACTAAACTAGTGTCCCATAGATCTACAGGACTAAACTAGTGTCCCATAGATCTACAGGACTAAACTAGTGTCCTATAGATCTACAGGACTAAACTAGTGTCCTATAGATCTACAGGACTAAACTAGTGTCTGTAGATCTACAGGACTAAACTAGTGTCCTATAGATCTACAGGACTAAACTAGTGTCTGTAGATCTACAGGACTAAACCAGTGTCCTATAGATCTACAGGACTAGACTAGTGTCCTATAGATGTACAGGACTAAACCAGTGTCCTATAGATCTACAGGACTAAACTAGTGTCCTATAGATCTACAGGACTAAACTAGTGTCCTATAGATCTACAGGACTAAACCAGTGTCCTATAGATCGACAGGACTAAACCAGTGTCCTATAGATCTACAGGACTAAACCAGTGTCCTATAGATCTACAGGACTAAACGAGTGTCCCATAGATCTACAGGACTAAACTAGTGTCCTATAGATCTACAGGACTAAACTAGTGTCCTATAGATCTACAGGACTAGACTAGTGTCTGTAGATCTACAGGACTAAACTAGTGTCCCATAGATCTACAGGACTAAACTAGTGTCCTATAGATCTACAGGAGTAGAGAAGTGTCCTATAGATCTACAGGACTAAACTAGTGTCCTATAGATCTACAGGACTAGACTAGTGTACTATAGATCTACAGGACTAAACTAGTGTCCTATGGATCTACAGGACTAAACCAGTGTCCTATAGATCTACAGGAATAAACCAGTGTCCTATAGATCTCCAGGACTAAACTAGTGTCCTATAGATCTACAGGACTAAACTAGTGTCCTATAGATCTACAGGACTAAACTAGTGTCCTATAGATCTACAGGACTAAACTAGTGTCTGTAGATCTACAGGACTAAACCAGTGTCTGTAGATCTCCAGGACTAAACTAGTGTCCTATAGATCTACAGGACTAAACTAGTGTCCTATAGATCTACAGGACTAGACTAGTGTCCCATAGATCCAGCAGTACTAAAGCATTAGCCCATAGATCGGGGGCCGGTCGGGGTGCAGCCGGCCACGTTGGGGGACCCCTGAGCGGGGACCAGGCGGTGGGCTGCCAACAGACGCCACTCCAGTCCAGCTCTTATCCCAGCGCTGGCACCGCGGCACTACACTCTACAAACACATCAGTTATAACGCGGACGAGGACGGACGGAATACGAATGAACCCTCACAGACAACACGACCCCTGCCCCTTTAAGAGAGACGTCCCTTTAAGGGAGAGCTGGTGGAGACACCAGGAGGAATCTGATTCAGGCCAATACTGGAGCAGGAAACTGGTTCAACACAGGCTGCCTGGAGACTGGTTTACACGGGGGGCAACACACAGTACAGCTAGTTACCATCCACCCTGACACCCAGATACCTCTGTTACCAACCAGCCCAGCACAGTATACCTCTGTTACCAACCAGCCCAGCACAGTATACCTCTGTTACCAACCAGCCCAGCACAGTATACCTCTGTTACCAACCACCCAAACACAGTATACCTCTGTTACCAACCACCCAAACACAGTATACCTCTGTTACCAACCACCCAAACACAGTATACCTCTGTTACAAACCACCCAACACAGGACAGCTCTGTTACAAACCACCCAACACAGGACAGCTCTGTTACAGACCACCTAACACAGGACAGCTCTGTTACAGACCACCCAACACAGGACAGCTCTGTTACAGACCACCCAACACAGGACAGCTCTGTTACAGACCACCTAACACAGGACAGCTCTGTTACAAACCACCCAACACAGGACAGCTCTGTTACAGACCACCCAACACAGGACAGCTCTGTGACAGACCACCCAACACAGGACAGCTCTGTTACAGACCACCCAACACAGGACAGCTCTGTTACAGACCACCCAACACAGGACAGCTCTGTTACAGACCACCCAACACAGGACAGCTCTGTTACAGACCACCCAACACAGGACAGCTCTGTTACAGACCACCCAACACAGGACAGCTCTGTTACAGACCACCCAAACACAACTACAACGGACATTGTGTCCATTAACCTTTTGAATCACTATCACATAAAGGTTCAATGCCGTTAAATCATCTCAACCAATACGATGTAGATACCCTTTGAGGCAACGAGCTCACTTCATAGCCACATTAGTAGGCTAGCCTGGAGGCTAGTACCTGAAAACCGATTCATAACCTGAAAAAGCAGTAGTGTTTCTATTGTGTTCCTTTGCTCTCTCTACCGAGATAATCAACATGCTAGTTAGCATAAACTTCCATTGTCATTGGAACTAAGCTGGGCTGAACCTTTCCGTGTGTGTGTGTGTGTGTGTGTGTGTGTGTGTGTGTGTGTGTGTGTGTGTGTGTGTGTGTGTGTGTGTGTGTGTGTGTGTGTGTGTGTGTGTGTGTGTGTGTGTGTGCGTGCGTGCGTGCGTGTGTGTGTGTGTGTGCCCGTGTGTGTTTGTGTGTGCGTGCGTGTGCGGCACCAGGCTGCTCATTCGCTGCTGCGATCAGAGGCAGCGTTTAACCGAGAGTTCACAACTTTCCAACAAGGTGCCCAGCTCTCTGAAGAACATGCTTAGTAACGACCTCTGACCTCAGCCTTACATCATCAAGGTCACGCCGTCGGCTGATGGGGTCCGGACTCCATGGAGCCAGTAATGAACCCTGGTTTCTAGCACGCTGTGTGAGAGGAGGATAGTCTTTGACTTTGTGTAAATCACACAATGGGCTTTCTGTGGCTTCACGGAAGGACAGTGAAAGAGACCGGGAGAGACCGGGAAGCAGGTGGGAGAGCGGGGGAACCAGCGGCGGCGGCAGAGGAAAGCAGGTGAGAATGAACCCCCGGTCCCCTCAGCCACCAAAGGATGTGGAAACGATGTGGAAAGCGCTGAACTCCTAAAGTATTCAGTCATAACAGCGTGCCACAAAACTCAAACTGAACTGCAAGTGTTGAATACTGTTGATTCGTGTGTACCAGACTGGTATATAACCAAGGTTCTCTCTCTCTCTCTCTCTCTCTCTCTCTCTCTCTCTCTCTCTCTCTCTCTCTCTCTCTCTCTCTCTCTCTCTCTCTCTCTCTCTCTCTCTCTCTCTCTCTCTCTCTCTCTCTCTCTCTCTCTCTCTCTCTCTCTCTCTCTCTCTCTCTCTCTCTCTCTCTCTCTCTCTCTCTCTCTCTCTCTCTCTCTCTCTCTCGACTGGGCAGCACGGCAAGAGGCATCATATTAATTAACAATGACTTAAAGCACGGAGCCCTTTGAACTCCCCCTGAGCCTCAGAGCTACAAACCAGGGAAACTTCCAGAACGCCGAGCGACAAAACTGTTCCTTATGATTATTGAAATTATTCAACTTATGAGAAGTTGTACTTAGCTTCTTGCTCAAACCATAGTATGAACGAGCAATGAAATCAATTCAAATCTTTCACAATTTTGGTTGTAACTCTCATATCAAATTCCAAAAAAAGGACACATGACAAAATAAACTAACTACTTTAATAAAAAAATGGAAATCCTATAAATGATAAACTCTTTTGCAAACAATCATCATAGAATATTTGAATAATGGTTTATGCACAAAACGCTACAAACCTAAGTATTCACATTGAATGAAACACTTTCTATTGCAAGAAATAGCTGCGGCCCATCACTGTACCTTAACCCAAGCACAGGCCGACATCTATGCCCAAAACCACCTGGCTCCGGTTCCCCCGCCTGTCGTCTGAGCCGACAACAACAACAGAAACTACGACTACAGAGCATTACGTAAGGCCCGTTTGGCGGAAGGAGTAATTCTCGTAATGGAGCTCATTGATTTGTCCTATTTCTCCTCCTCATTAATCCTCTTATGACGAAGGCAAAGGTTCTCATGATCGCACCTTAATGAATCTAACTTCACGGTCGGTGTGAACCATTGCACCGACACTCTCTTCTTTGAAACGGCGTTGTTTACCATCGGTGTGCTGTGGTCTTCCTGAGGCTCTTCACCACGCTCGGTCACCGTCTAGAAGCAATGAGCTTGACTCCATTAATGACGTGTCTCTTGATTTAGTTTGACCTTTGACCTGTCAAAAGGGAACAATACGAGCAGAGGCATGACTCGAGGTACGGGTCAATGAACAGAGCCGCTCCTTCGGCTCTAGCGCTATCCTTCCTCAGGAGAAGGTCGCAGCTTCATCCTACACTGAGCTGCAGGCCAGCGAGCCGGCTAGCCCCCGACAGCTAGCCCCCGGCCAGCTAGCCCCCGCCAGCTAGCCCCCGGCCAACTAGCCCCCGCCCAGCTAGCCCCCGCCCAGCTAGCCCCCGCCAGCTAGCCCCCGCCCAGCTAGCCCCCGGCCAGCTAGCCCCCGACAGCTAGCCCCAGGCCAGCTAGCCCCCGGCCGGCTAGCCCCCGCCCGGCTAGCCCCCGGCCGGCTAGCCCCCGGCTGGCTAGCCCCCGGCCAGCTAGCCCCCGGCCAGCTAGCCCCCGCCAGCTAGCCCCCGGCCAGCTAGCCCCCGACAGCTAGCCCCCGGCCAGCTAGCCCCCGCCAGCTAGCCCCCGCCAGCTAGCCCCCGCCAGCTAGCCCCAGGCCAGCTAGCCCCCGCCAGCTAGCCCCCGCCAGCTAGCCCCCGCCAGCTAGCCTGGGTCAGCCTCCACCCCCCTGGGTCAGCCTCCACCCCCCCTGGGTCAGCCTCCACCCCCCTGGGTCAGCCTCCACCCCCCTGGTTCAGCCTCTAGCCTCAGCCGTTGTCATGGTAATGGCCGTCTTTCCCGACCTCGCAGAAAGCGCCGCTGACCGCTGACCGGGCAGGGATGCAAAAATGTAAAACATCAGGTTACAAGATGTTAACATCTCTTCACACGCCATGCACATTAAAAGTCACACACCCACACAGGCGCACAACATGCAAACACACACACACACACACACACACACACAGACACACACACAGACACACACACACACACACACACACACACACCACCCAGGACAGCATGCCCACACCACACACCACACAGCGGCTTGGGGGGATAGAGGTGGTTACTCATTATCCACACGACGGCATTCCAGAGGCAGGACAAAAGGTGTTATCACCCCCATCACTGAGAGAGAGAGAGAGAGAGAGAGAGAGAGAGAGAGAGAGAGAGAGAGAGAGAGAGAGAGAGAGAGAGAGAGAGAGAGAGAGAGAGACAAAGACAAAGACAGACAGAGAGAGAGAGAGACAGAGAGAGACAGAGAGAGAGACAGAGAGGCAGAGAGACAGAGAGAGAAAGACAAAGACAAAGACAGACAGAGAGAGAGAGAGACAGAGAGACACAGAGAGACACAGAGAGACACAGAGAGAGACAGAGAGAGAGAGAGAGAGAGACAGAGAGAGAGGCAGAGAGAGAGAGAGAGAGAGACAGAGAGAGAGGCAGAGAGAGAGAGAGAGAGAGAGAGAGAGAGAGAGAGAGAGAGAGAGAGAGAGAGAGAGAGAGAGAGGCAGAGAGAGAGTGGCAGAGAGAGAGAGAGAGAGAGAGAGAGAGAGAGAGAGAGAGAGAGAGAGAGAGAGAGAGAGAGAGAGAGGCAGAGAGAGAGAGAGAGAGAGAGAGAGAGAGAGAGAGAGAGAGAGAGAGAGAGAGAGAGAGAGAGAGGCAGAGAGAGTTTAAGCAGGTTCTTAAACAAGATGCCCACACCTGATAACCCGATCACCTCGCTAGTCGCGACAGCTTTTCCACATGTCCTACAAGTCATTCAGAACTCAAACTAGGGGGGAGGGGGGAGGGGGGAGGGGGAAGGGGAAGCGATGACAAAAACTGGGAGGAGAGAGAGAGCGCGAAGGAGAGAGTGAGGGTGGTGTAAGAGAGAGAGAAGAGAGAGACAAGGAGGCTGGTGTAAACATTAACAGTGAATGGAAGTGATGGAGAGAGATAGCGACCTGCTTTCCTCCCCCTCGATAGGAAGTGACCACCACCGAGAGGCCACAGCAGGTGCACCTTGCCCCCCCTCACCCCACCCTCACCCCCTCCCTCCCCACGGCTGTGCTGGCTTTGAGGGGCTTGGATAAAGGAACCAACCAGTATATTTGGGACACCAGTGTAGGGGTCCATCCATTAATCCGTTAGCTAATGCAGTGGTCAGCATGGTGATGTAGCATTAGCATCAGGGCTAGCGTTAGGGTTAAGGCTGGGCAGGGGTTAAGTAAATACCTCACTTAACATGCACACCATGAGTCAACACGAATCCCATTAGTGAATAAGACCCTTAGATAACTGTTGGTTAACTTAATTAACTGTTTGTTAACTTAGGTTGATGCATTGACTGATGATAAATAATGGTGAATTAATTTAACCTTATTGTTAAGTGGAAGACATGTACGATCCAGCCTTTGTTGTGTTTGTTTACACATGATTTACACTGGAATCACACCACGTTTACACTGGATTCACACCACATTTACACTGGAATCACACCACGTTTACACTGGATTCACACCACATTTACACTGGAATCACACCACAATTATACTGGAATCACACCAAATTTACACTGGATTCACACCACATTTACACCGGATTCACACCACATTTACACTGGAATCACACCACATTTACACCGGATTCACACCACATTTACACCGGATTCACACCACATTTACACCGGATTCACGCCACATTTACACTGGAATCACGCCACATTTACACCGGATTCACACCACATTTACACCGGATTCACACTGGACCCCCCGGGTCCGCCTCTCTCTAGGTGCCCATGGCCTTGCGGCTCCCAGCAGACTGGAGGTCTGTTGTACCCTCCAGACTCGCTGCTGAGCTCAGTCTGTCCCCTCAGTGCTCCAGGGGAGGGTGCAGCTCCCAGGACCCTGATGCCTGGCTCTGCCCCGACCCGCGCTGAACCCTGACCTCACCCCAACCCCAGCAGACTCATCTTCTATCTTCACACACTGAATATGAAACAAGAGTCACGCGCTTTACTAAGGACAGAGGTGTCCATAAAGGAGGGTGGTCTTGATCCTAATCAAACCATTACGTCCAGTGATCCCAGCTGAGTGGCTGTCCTCACCTGTGTCCCAATGTCCCCCGTCCGCCTGACGTGACATAACATCAGGATAACAGGAAGAGGTCACCACCTCATCGCCCCGCTATAACCAACTATCTCCATGGGCCAACATCCCCACCAATCATTACAGAACGGAAGATAGCCCTATCTCCAGGAGGAACACCTTACCTTTCTTGAACTCCTCCAGCATCGTATCCAATCTGGTGTCGTTGAAGACAAAGTGCAGCTGGTGGCTGTAGAACTTGGTGATGGTCTTCAGGGGGGTGCAGTCGTCCGGGTCAACGAAGGCCAGGTCCTTGACGAAGAGCAGGTCCACGATGTTGGAGCGGTCGCCCTCGAACACGGGGATGCGCGTGTAGCCACTCTCCATCACCTCCGACATGGTACTGAAGTCAAGGACAGCGTCTCCGGGGATCATGAAGCAGTCCCGCAGCGGTGTCTGCACGTCCTCCACTGTCTTAGTCCGCAGCTCCAGGGCTCCCTGGATGATGTTGAGCTCCTCCTTCACCAGGTCGTTGTACGGGTCCGTGACCCGCAGCATCTCCAGGAGCTTCTCCCGGTTGTACACCGTTCCGATCTCCTGGCCCAGGAGGTAGTCCAGGAGCTTGCTCACCGGGTAGGACGCGGGGAAGGTGAGCAGCATGAAGAACTTGGTGAGGAAGATGGTGTTGGCGCCCACGGCCAGGCCGTGCCGCGAGCAGATGGCCTGCGGGACGATCTCCCCGAAGATCACGATCCCTATGGTGGACATCACCACGGCGATGAGCCCCGACCCCGCGATGTCGTCCAGGAGGATGGTGAGCGTGGTGTTCACCAGCACGTTGCCTAGCAACAGCGAGCACAGCAGGTAGTTCCCCTGGCTACGCACCGGCTCGATCTTCTTGGCGTAGTTCTTCTCCTTCTCGGTGCCGCAGTTCTGCACGATCTGGAGTTCCATGGGGTCCAGCGCCATGAGGCCGAGGTTCAGCCCGGAGAACATCCCCGAGAGGCAAAGGAGCATGGAGATGAAGATCACCTGCAGCCAGAAGGGCAGCAGGAACTTCTTCTCCTCCACCACGATCACCTTGGTGTCCTCGCCGTCGTGGTACACCCAGGTGTGCTCCGTCCACGGGTCGTGCGCCCCGTGTGCCCCGTGCGCCCCGGGCGCCGCCGGCGTGGAGGTGGCGATGCAAAAGTAGTACGACTTACTCCGTTCCGTTTTGCGTAAAGGCTTCACGTCGATCTCCACCACGCCCGACGTCTTGCGGCTCAGCACGATGCTGGGCAAGATGATGATGTCTGACGTCCTGATGCCGCACGGATGCCCGGTACCCGACGTCTCCTCCCGGCTCCGGTTGTCCCGCGACGAGTCGCCTTCGAGGCTCCCAGTGGCGGCGGCTCCTCCGCGGCTCCGCTCGTGCTCCGTGAAGGCGATCTTGGACCAGGTCTCGTTGTTGATGTTCTGCCCGAATATCCGTAGTTTCACGCGAGCCCGCTCGCTGACGCGCAGGTGGCCCCGGTCCATGAAGGAGATGTCGTCCGTGTCCTCCAGGCGCAGCCCGAAGATCACCGCCTCCTCCGCCGCCTCCGCGCCGCTCGTCGGGGCGACGCAGCCGCCGCTGGCCGCCAGGAGCAGGAGGATGGTCATCAGAGCTCGGACCCGGGCGCATGATGACGCCATTTTTGCAGTCGCTGGTGCTGGTTCGGACGCGTCGGCCATAGTGATATTTATATACTTTTAATAATCAGAGGCAGCTGGAGTGCGCCCTCATCCCCGCCGATGGTCGCCGTGACTCGTGCATCGGGACCCGCTTGGCTCCACTACGCTTCGGGTTCTGTCGCCTCACCGGAGCGCCGCTGCGTGCGAACCCGTGCCTCCCTGGATGTCCCGGGACGGGCGGCGGTGGTGGCCAATCCCGTGCAGCGAAGGCCGCTCGGGGGGCGGGGTGTAGGCGGGCCGCGCAGCCAATCAGACAGCAGGGCAGGGGCACCGCTTGCGAAGACACACGCGCGCGCGCGCACACACACGCATGCACGAATTTATGCACAAAAACACACACGCACACGCACGCGCGCGCACACACACACACACACACACACACACACACACACACACACACACACACACACACACACACACACACACACACACACACACACACACACACACACACAGGACTTTTCTCGTGACTTAATGAGATGCATTGATTTGTGGGATGAGGTTGGTGCAATTATCTCTTTAATTCAAAAATATTTATGATGCATTTCGTTTTTTTATTGACTGAATGGTCTGAGCTGACGGTCAAGAGTAGACACACTGCTAGTCTTATGTTTTAAATATATTCATCATTAATGAAGTGACGTCGGCTCATTCGAGGCACGTCTCTTTTTGTTTTCCTCTGAACTTGTAAGAACATTTATACATTATTTGCCAAAAACAACACACATCATTACGACATTTATGAACAACGTTATCCAACTTCAATCTATGTTGGGGTCACACAGGTGGAGAGCAAACTACACATCAGCCGACCCCCAGAATTATTCAGTAGAATCCTGTTGGATCAGGTAAGTTTCTGCCTAGTGTGCATCCCGCCTCTTATCATCATATCTAACCAAATTAATGCAAGGCGTAAGCAGTCTTGATTTGAATCCTTTATTTAAAAAGCAGAAGTCCACCCATCATGAAAACATTGAAACATTGTGATGTCACGACTTTTCAGAGGTATAAAGCTGAATACTACATATTTCATATAATGCTTTATTATATCAACTCATTCTGAAAGTAGAATATTCTCCTAGGCGAATTTTGGGCAAATTACAAAATCATTCCATCGACCTACTCATTTTTTTTCTACCTTGAAAAAGCATTGGTCATTGAGGAAAGCTAAGACATGAATGATGTACGAAAGAATTCCATACTTGACAGTAGGAAATCAATCAACATCTCTCCGCTTATTTATTTGCAGGATGCGGTTGACTTTGCCCCACAGCATCCCCCTGTGGCAGGTCCGGGAACTGCATTCTCCTTCCGTTGGCTCAGCTCAAACGGATTCACTACGTCCGTCTGTAGAAACATTGTCCATAACATCAACCAACACCACTGACATTCAGACAATAACCTGTTCTGCTTTATTGATCAATTGAAACACCTTGAAAGGGTACAACCTATTCACATTGGGTTATATCATATCTATAAATGGGGGTCATGCATCACATAATACACATGTGTCTAGGTTATATATTGACATATGATTTATGGCTCTTTAGATTTGTCCTTTTATCTTACTTCATTATATAAGCATGTGGAGGGGTCGCTCTTTGAACAGTCTGACCATTATCCCCAGTACATTGAGGGCGGTCTGATCCCTATCAACAGTACACTGAGCTGACTGAAGTCTGGCCCCAGCCTGGCCAGGAGACCCCAGCCTCAGACACACTAAGGCTGGATCCATTCTGCCCACCACGGAGACACCAGCACTGAAACCTACCCAGCACTGAACGCACTGGGATGCACAATGAAAAACATGTGTGTGTGTGTGTGTGTGTGTGTGTGTGTGTGTGTGTGTGTGTGTGTGTGTGTGTGTGTGTGTGTGTGTGTGTGTGTGTGTGTGTGTGTGTGTTTGCACACGTGTGTGTGTGGATTGGCCATGAAAGCAGATAGGCTGTCATCCCATTGGCCGGGAGAAGAACATTCCTTCCTGTCAAGGTTCCCCACCGTGGCCCGGTCTCGTTATGACTCTGCCACAGCTGTCTGACCCTGAGTGTGGGGGTGTGTGAGTCCAACATGTGTGTGCGTACACATGTCCATCCTCTGGGTGTCTGCGTCTCTGCGTGTATGACCGGCTACACAGAACCCAGCAGGTCTCAGGGGCGGGGCCAGAGCCGGGTGACACTACAAACACACCGGCCTCTAGCGCTGGAACGGGAGGAGGGCGACCGCGCTGCTCCGACCAGCGGCCGCTCAGAGCACCGTACAACATCCACTCGCATTCACCCATTGACGCATTCATTCACACCCCGACGGCGGAGTCAGCCCCGCAGTGCGACAGCCAGCTGGTCAGGAGCAGTCAGGGTGAGGCGTCTCGCTCAGGGACACCTCCACACTCAGCTAGGAGGAGCCGGGGATCGAACCAGCAACCTTCTGGTTACCAGCCACCCCGCTCTGCCTCCTGAGCCACATGCCGCCCGTGCCTCTCCGCGTGTCCGACCGTGTGATCACAGGGAACACAGGGGGGGGCGGGGCCAGCGCGGGGTCGATGCTACAGACACACCGACCTCTGACCCAGAGGAGGGGCGTGCCTGCGTTCACACACCTCTCCTGGTCTGAGACAACTGGAGTTGTTCCCAATCCGATACCTCATACCAGTATCGAAAATTCCTCCGATACTGAACGGAGCGTCGGCGAGTACGCAGGTCTCTGCGCCGATCCGATCACATGACGAGCTCCTTTACGACGCAGGCGGAGAACATCACAACACTACAGTGTTATGCTCATCTCCAACCTGCCCTAACCCTGCATTATTCTAATTAAAGATAATAGATTGAAATGATCTTGTTCTGAATCAAACTATTTTGACAGTCAGTGGAGACAGTACATCCCCGTCATGGTGGGCAGACTACTGATAGCAACGCTAGACGGCGCTGTATCGCTATGTTCTCGGTATCGGCCCATCAGGAAGGAGAAGATGGTACGGGAACTTCTCCTGAGAGTTCAGTCCTCACTCTGGGAGCGGCAACGCCGGGCGGGGCCGGAGCGCCCCGCTGCACGGTGAACGCATCGGAGAACCGGGAGCGGCTCAGGATCTCTGCCACCTCGCCGTCAACCGCCACCGCCTCCTCCACCTGGAACACAAACACACATTCAGCCTCAATACCACGGCCTCCTCCACCTGGAACACAAACACACATTCAGCCTCAATGCCACCGCCTCCTCCACCTGGAACACAAACACACATTCAGCCTCAATACCACCGCCTCCTCCACCTGGAACACAAACACACATTCAGCCTCAATGCCTCCTCCACCTGGAACACAGACACACATTCAGCCTCAATGCCAACGCCTCCTCCACCTGGAACACAAACACACCTTCAGCCTCAATGCCTCCTCCACCTGGAACACAAACACACATTCAGCCTCAATGCCACCGCCTCCTCCACCTGAGTATCGGCAGGTACCAGGTATCTACCGATACAGCATCTAGCATTGCTATGACTATGATGATAACAGCACTTGTTCTTATTATAGCACTGGGTTCTCTTACGATGTCCGCAATGTAAAGTCGGTTCACTTACTGTTGACTCTTCTTCTTTCAGAACTAGATCGATTACGTTTATAATCGATAACAGAATGCTACGTTTATAACCTATAACAGAATGCTACGTTTATAATCTAAAGCAGAATGCTACGTTTATAATCTATAACAGAATGCTACGTTTATAACCTATAACAGAATGCTACGGTTATAACCTATAACAGAATGCTACGGTTATAACCTATAACAGAATGCTACGTTTATAACCTATAACAGAATGCTACGTTTATAACCTATAACAGAATGCTACGTTTATAACCTATAACAGAATGCTACGGTTATAATCTATAACAGAATGCTACGTTTATAACCTATAACAGAATTCTACGGTTATAACCTATAACAGAATGCTACGTTTATAACCTATAACAGAATGCTACGGTTATAACCTATAACAGAATGCTACGTTTATAACCTATAACAGAATGCTACGGTTATAACCTATAACAGAATGCTACGTTTATAACCTATAACAGAATGCTACGGTTATAACCTATAACAGAATGCTACGTTTATAACCTATAACAGAATGCTACATTTATAACCTATAACAGAATGCTACATTTATAACCTATAACAGAATGCTACGTTTATAACATATAACAGAATGCTACGTTTATAACCTATAACAGAATGCTACGGTTATAACCTAAAACAGAATGCTACGTTTATAACCTATAACAGAATGCTACGGTTATAACCTATAACAGAATGCTACGTTTATAACCTATAACAGAATGCTACATTTGTATTCTTGTAGTTTATCGTGAGCATTCGTGTTTTTACGGCTCGAACACACGTGGGTCGGAGATGAGTTCCGACGTTCCTCCTCCGAGCGTTAACGAACGCAGCAGAACGCCGTAGTGTTGTGATGTTCTAGAGATCTGCAGGCCGTATCAGAGGACTCTCCACTACTGGTGTCGGTGTCGGAGCCACTCTCATCAGTGCCTCAACGTGTATCCTCTGAAGCCTCTTGTGCCTCTGGTTCGCTCTAGGTGCTGTTCAGGGCTGACCTTGAAGGTGTAGTGCGTGTCGAGGGTGAAGCTCTCCTCCAGGCCGGCGACGTTGCCCTCGTACATGACCAGGGCGGGCGTCCGGGCGCCGGCCGGGACCTTGAAGAGCCGGTACGTGGCCGAGACGAAGCGGAAGTCCCCTGAGGCGAGGAGGGAGAGAAGGTGTTCAGAACGTAGCCCACTGTGACCTGTGTGACCTGACGATCCCCGAGGCGGCGGAAGGGTTACCCAGAATGCTCTGCAGCTCGCTGTTGTCCACGGTGACGGGTTTGGCGGTCACCAGGCGGGGTGCGCTGAAGCCCACCTCCCCGGCCAGCAGGAGGAGGTCCTCCCACCACAGAGCCCCACTGATGCACTCGCCTGGGGGGACAGCAGCTCAGTGACGGGCAGAGGGGGTAGTAGAGTAGTAGCAGAGTAGTAGTGGTAGTAGTGGTAGTAGAGTAGTAGTTGTAGTAGTAGAGTAGAAGTAGTAGTGGTAGTAGTGGTATTAGTGGTATAGTAGTAGTTTTAGTAGTTGTAGAGTAGTAGTACTAGTAATAGTGGTAGTAGTGGCATTAGTGGTATAGTAGTAGTAGAGTAGTTGTAGTAGGGGTAGTGGTAGTAGTAGTATAGTAGTAATAGTGGTATTAGTGGTATAGTAGTAGTAGTAGAATAATAGTAGTAGTGGTAGTAGTAGTATAGTAGCAATAGTGGTATTAGTGGTATAGTAGTAGTAGTAGAATAATAGTAGTGGTACTAGTGGTATAGTAGTATTTGTAGTAGTGGTGGTAGTAGTGTAGTAGTAGTAGTGGTATAGTAGTAGTAGTAGTTACTAGTAATAGCAATAGTAGTATTAATAGTATAGTAGTGTAGTGTAGTAGTAGTAGTAATAGTAGTGTAGTATAGTAGTAGTAATGGTAGTACTAGTATATTGTAGTAGAAGTAGTCGTACAACATATTGAAATGTATTAAAATCGGAGCCCTACCCCAAAGGACCTGGTGGCGTCTGAGTTCCTCCGTCAGACGCCCGCTGCTGTAGACGTCGCTGAAGTAGAACTCGCCCCCATCCTGACAATCAACGTGATAAAACCATTTAAAACCACTCATTACTTTACAATGTTGACTGTGTCATAGGTCCACACAAGGTATTTAAAGAACAGCGATTCACATTTTATCTGGAGACTTTCACTTAATTATTTTAAGGTTGTCAAGGTCACAGGAAGAGGTCAAAGGTCACATGTGGAGGGCAGAAACCACGCCTTACCTTCAGAACGCGGAACGCCTCCTCCAGAACCCGCTTCTTGTCCGGAGACAGATTCACCACGCAGTTGGAACTGGAACATCAAACACAACCAAGCCTCTTTAGTAAAACGACTTCATGGATGCAACTCATGAAAACACAAATGTTCCACAGAAGGAGAGAGAAACGAACGAGGAGAAGGACCTCGCTGGGTGATGGCGGTCTTACATGATGATGTCACAGGACCCGTCCTCGATGCCCGCCTCCTTCAGGGCCTCGATGTATCCCTGGACAAAACTGACGTTGGGCTTCTTGTAGCCAAACTCCTTCATGTGGTAGTCGACGTACGTCCTGGCCACCTCCAGCTAGAGCAACGAGACACAAGAACAGTCAGTGACCTATAGAGGGAAGAACAGTTAGAGAAAAGTAAGACCTGTAGACAGAAGAACAGTCAGGAACCTATAGAGAGAAGACCAGTCAGAGAACAGTAAGACCTGTAGACAGAAGAACAGTCAGGGACCTATAGAGGGAAGAACAGTCAGAGAACAGTAAGAACTATAGACAGAAGAACAGTCAGAGAACACTAGGAACTATAGACAGAAGAACAGTCAGAGAACACTAAGAACTATAGACAGAAGAACAGTCAGAGAACAGTAAGACCTGTAGACAGAAGAACAGTCCTGGTCCTGTCTATGGTCCGCTGCTCTCTGGTCCTGGTCCTGTCTATGTGCTGGTACCTGGTCCTGTCTATGTGCTGGTACTGGTCCCTGGTCCTGTCTATGTGCTGGTCCCGGTCCTGTCTATGTGCTGGTACATGGTCCTGTCTATGTGCTGGTCCTGGTACCTGGTCCTGTCTATGTGCTGGTCCCTGGTCCTGGTCCTGTCTATGTGCTGGTCCCTGGTCCTGTCTATGTGCTGGTACTGGTCCTGTCTATGTGCTGGTCCTGGTCCTGTCTATGTGCTGGTACCTGGTCCTGGTCCTGTCTATGTGCTGGTCCTGGTCCCTGGTCCTGTCTATGTGCTGGTACCTGGTCCTGGTCCTGTCTATGTGCTGGTACCTGGTCCTGGTCCTGTCTATGTGCTGGTCCTGGTCCCTGGTCCTGTCTATGTGCTGGTCCTGGTCCCTGGTCCTGTCTATGTGCTGGTCCCTGGTCATGTCTATGTGCTGGTCCTGGTCCTGTTTATGTGCTGGTACTGGTCCCCGGTCCCGTCTATGTGCTGGTACCTGGTACCTGGTCCTGTCTATGTGCTGGTACTGGTCCCTGGTCCTGTCTATGTGCTGGTACTGGTCCTGTCTATGTGCTGGTACCTGGTCCTGGTCCTGTCTATGTGCTGGTCCCCGGTCCTGTCTATGTGCTGGTACCTGGTCCTGTCTATTTGCTGGTCCCTGGTCCTGTCTATGTGCTGGTCCCTGGTCCTGTCTATGTGCTGGTCCCTGGTCCTGTCTATGTGCTGGTACTGGTCCCTGGTCCTGTCTATGTGCTGGTACTGGTCCCTGGTCCTGTCTATGTGCTGGTACTGGTCCCTGGTCCTGTCTATGTGCTGGTACTGGTCCCTGGTCCTGTCTATGTGCTGGTCCTGGTCCCTGGTCCTGTCTATGTGCTGGTACCTGGTCCTCTGTCATGTCGATCCCCGTGACGTAGCCCTTCTCCCCGACCAGCTGGCTCAGCATGTAGCAGTCCCTCCCGCTGCCGCTGCCCAGGTCCAGCACGCGGCAGCCCTGCAGGCTCTCCGGGACCACCAGACCACAGCCGTAGTACCTGGGGGGCCCACCGGGAGGGTGTCAGGGGGTCCCAGGACCACAGGGGGGGCTCCGCTTGAAGGGGACAGCACTGGAGATAATTCCTCTTTAATGTCCCCCGGCTCCTCCTAGCGGAGGGCCGAGGTGTCCCTGGGCGAGACCCCCCACCCTGACTGCTGCTGACCAGCCGGCCGGCGCCCGGCGGGGCTGACGCCGCCGTCGGGGTGTTAGCGTGTGTAAGGACGGCTGCAGGTGGCTTTGGGGGAAAGCGTCGGCTAAAGGCCCTCAATGTAAACTTAATATGAATATTAATAATGTAATATCTGAACCCATGAAGGTGATGTCATCAGATTCAAGTAGCAGGAGCCACTCCTACCCGACCTCACAGGGGACCAGAGCGCGGCCACCGGGGGACCAGAGCGCGGCCACCGGGGGACCAGAGCGCGGCCACCGGGGGACCAGAGCGCGGCCACCGGGGGACCAGAGCGCGGCCACCGGGGGACCAGAGCGCGGCCACCGGGGGACCAGTGCGCGGCCACCGGGGGACCAGAGCGCGGCCACCGGGGGACCAGAGCGCGGCCACCGGGGGACCAGAGCGCGGCCACCGGGGGACCAGAGCGCGGCCACCGGGGGACCAGAGCGCGGCCACCGGGGGACCAGAGCGCGGCCACCGGGGGACCAGAGCGCGGCCACCGGGGGACCAGAGCGCGGCCACCAGGGGCAGCGATACGACTCTACAGCGCGGTCATGGTGAGAGAAGCCTCCAATAAGAACCAGGGCTGTTGGTCGTATCAATGCTGGAGGGTGTATCGTATATACTCGTATCGGCCGATGCTTAACCGGGGGTACGGTTAGGGGTACGGGGTACGGTTAGGGGTACTCTTTGGGGTACGGTTGGGGGTCAGGGATACGGTTGGGGGTACGGTTTGGGGTACGGTTAGGGGTACTCTTTGGGGTACGGTTAGGGGTACGTTGGGGTACAGTTGGGGGTTAGGGATACGGTTGGGGGTACGGTTGGGGGTTAGAGGTACGGTTAGGGGTTAGGGGTACTCTTTGGGGTACAGTTGGGGGTTAGGGATACGGTTGGGGGTACGGATAGGGGTACGGTTGGGGGTTAGGGGTACGGTTGGGGGTTAGGGGTACGGTTAGGGGTTAGGGGTACTCTTTGGGGTACGGTTGGGGGTTAGGGGTACGTTGTGGTACGGTTAGGGGTTAGGGGTACTCTTTGGGGTACGGTTGGGGGTACGGTTAGGGATACGGTTGGGGGTACGGTTAGGGGTATTCTTTGGGGTACGGTTGGGGGTTAGGATACGGTTGGGGGTTAGGGGTACGTTGTGGTACGGTTAGGGGTTCGGGGTACTCTTTGGGGTACGTTGTGGTACGGTTGGGGGGTGCGGCTGGAGGACTCACTTGTCACTGACGTCAGGGTGCACCATCTTCAGCGCCTGGCGGATGGGCAGAGGGACGGGCGAGGAAGGCGTCATGCAGGCATTGGTCTTCAGATCCACCGTCTTCTTCAGGACCTTACCGTAGTACTCCTGGTGAATGGGCACAAAGGGGAGTTCAAATGAGCACAAACGTGGTAGTAGTAGTAGTAGTAGTAATGGTAATAGTAGCAGTAGTGGTATAGCAGTAGTAGTAGTAGTGGTAGTAGTATAGTGAACATTTCCAATAACTGTATATAATAGGATATAAAAATAAACTATATGATAGAACATAATATTAGACTTGAGAGAGCGAGCACATACTTTGACGTTCACATGAGTGGCGGTGTCCTCAAAGCCTTGGGTACTGGTAACAAAGAGTCATAATAATAATATGGTTATGATCTGAGGATATCAATAGATTTGTAGATAGAACTGAAAGGTCGCGCATGCGCACACACTTATAGTCAATTTCGACAGTTATCTTCTTTATTCAAGATCTCCTTCATTTAATAATTGAATGACACATTGTCGTAGTGTAAGTGTTCTTATTACTAAGCCCATGTTAGGTGAGAGAGAGAGAGAGAGAGAGAGAGAGAGAGAGAGAGAGAGAGAGAGAGAGAGAGAGAGAGAGAGAGAGAGAGAGAGAGAGAGAGAGAGAGAGAGAGAGAGAGAGATGCATGACTGCACGTCGGACGAGTTCAGCCCGGGTCAGGTAACACTCGGAGTTAATAATCTGATATGAATACTACCATCAATAATAATTGGCGACTGCGCTCACTGTGTGTACGCTGTGCAGTGAGAGGTTTATGTTTACTCTTACCTCCTGGTGTCAGCCATCTTTACACTGGTCTGTGATGTGAGTCCTTGTCATGGACGTATTAAAGTTGTCCGTGATGGGTGAAGCTTGACTTTAGAGAACGGGGACGAATCACTGGATCACGGGATCGCAGGGTTCAGCAGTAGGTCCATGGGTGTACTTCGGACCGCTCAGTTCAACTCCCATGATGCCTTGCGTCCACGGACACGCCCCCTTTGGTCCTCCACTCCACAGACACGCCCCCTTTGGTGCTCCACTCCACAGACACGCCCCCTTTCGCCTCCGGTCTGTCTGCACCATGAGGGCGTTATTAGACTTGATGGTCGGATCCTGTCATATGATGGTCGGATCCTGTCAGACTTTAATGCCCTGGGAAACGGAAAAGCCTTTATTTTATAAAGTCGGTGGCTTTACAACTGATTAAATATTGCTCAATGTGTTTAATTGCTGTGTAGTGGTACTACTGGTAGTAGAGTAGTAGTAGTGGTAGTAGTATTAGTGGTGTTACTAGTGGTAGAAGCAGTGGTAGCATAGTAGTAGTGGGGGTAGTAGTATAGTAATAGTGGTGCTAGTAGTAATAGTAGTCGTATAGTAGTACTATGGTAGTGGTAGTAGTTGAAGTATAGTAGTAGTAGTATAGTAGTAGTGGTAGTAGTATAGTAATAGTAGTAGTAGTGGTGGTAGTAGTAGTATAGTAGTGTATAGTAGTAATATCAAGTCTTTGGTGTTGGCTCATTATCCCATTCCTAATCACTCACCTATGAACACTAGTCTTATAACAGGGATCCTAGAAGAACATTGTTTTATTCCCAGGTATGACAAGTGGTTAGTGGATAATGTTTAAAACATTTCAGATGATATACTGCTGTGGTTAATGAGCATTATAAATGTGGCAGCTGTGTGATACTGGTCAAGAAGCATACCACATTGGATCGTATAAGCCTTTTCTTTCTCTGCGCTTCATCAGTCTATCATCAGGCGTTTGTAAATTGTATGTATTAAAGGGTGCATACTTTTCTTTATTATCAATATGTAGAAGTCAGTGTACATATGCGTAAGTGATGTGATTATCTTTGATTGTTTGATGGAAATGTGTGATTTAGAAAACGTAATATATTGTGGGCCTGTCCCTGACATCTCTAGAATTGGAGTTGTAAGAAATTCTTTGTTGGAAAATGTATCATTTTGAACAGATGTGCTGGAAACCAACCGTAACATCTGGTTGTTTGAAACAATATAGAGTAAAAAGGTACAGATTTTAAACAGCACCTTAAAGGTCTTCATCTCTTATGAAAGTATACATGTCTCAGACAGTAACAACTCACAATCCTGCAAGTTATGTTTTTCTACATGCTTATGACCGATAATAAAACCAGTATTCGCTGTGTTCACAGTATTTGAAGAGATGTTTATTAGACGCACATCCACTGTGGAGGTTTAATAATCGTGTTATGGACAACCCCACATTCAAAGCATGTGTGCACAAACCACTTCCGCCAGTGACACAACCACTAGTCTTTGGCCGAGGGTCAGAAACATTCTACCATTGACAGAAGCATCACTCAGGTATAATTCAAACACTAACATTCAGGAGATTACAATGTGCTCCTAAACAACAATTGGAGATTACAATAAAATACAAATCTTTACATGTAATATAAACATCACGTATGTGCTGACTATTCGTCCTATAAACGAATAGTCATATGTCCCAGAATATTATTACACACGAGTGGCATTGATTACGTGATTCTTACGACGAGGGACCTTGCGGATATGAAAATATTCTATTTGTACCACAATTTCAGGAGAAATTAATATATTTATTTATTTTCCACCCTTAAAAAGTTATTTTGAAAAGCACTTCAGAATGTGTTTAGGCCATACTGTGTATTATTCAACAGCCACATCAAGTATTAAGTTGTACATTACATAGTATCCCATGTACTCTGTCATAAGGTGTAGATTAACATTTTCAAGTGACTGGCCCTAAACGTTTGATCGACAGAGAGATAGCTGTGCTTTGTAGACCAAAGCAACATATTAAAATAAAGCATTTAAGTGTTTTATACAACATTATAAAATAACCTGTCAAATGGCATGTCAAAAAGAGCAGCTTCAATTACATCTAGAGCTGCTACATTTCAGATAGATCATCTTCAAGCCATATGGGTTTTATTGAATACTAATTCTAAAAAGCTTTTCATTCATTATTCACTTCAGTCTTAGGAAATACACAAGGATCCGTTGACTGATTAAAGCCAGCGATGGTCTGTGACATTGTTCCTGTGACATTCATCGTGGACAGATCAATTAACCCCCTATGCAAGCGTATTAAAGTAAGCTCACATTTACTGCATATTCATATCAAAGACAATATGCCTTGCAAATTAAGACTCAAATCATAGCTTGGTAGAATAGCATATTTGACCGTTTGAAAATGTTAAGTCCTTTTTCAAAAACAAATACATGCCGTGTAAAAAAAAGACAAAAACACAAAGACAAGGTAAAATAGGCTAATGCTAACTGGGTCTCCTTCAAACGGACCAGGGCTGGTTCATCATCAGACCCCTGAACAGAGCACTCTGAACCCCAGCCGCTCGGGGGTCCGCTACACCATCAAATTGCATAAACACACACTGTGTGTTGATTACACTTTGCACTTGTTGCACAATCTTCTGGCTCGGTGGTTTGACCGCATCTCACCTGGCCCCTCCCCCCCGCCCCGCCAGCCAGGAGGCGGGCTCTGTTGTCTCAGAGCGAATAGCGTGAGAGCGTGTGGGCGTGTTCTCATACTGATGCCGAGGGAGGAGCTCCTTGGGGGCCAGGGTTATCGCCCCCTGCTGGCGGCTCCTGGGCACTGCACCCGACGAGAGCAGAACGTTTAAGGCCACAGTGGACCCCTTGAGGCCACAGTGGACCCCTTAAGGCCACAGTGAACCCCTTAAGGCCACAGTGGACCCCTTAAGGCCACAGTAGACCCCTTAAGGCCACAGTGGACCCCTTAAGGCCACAGTAGACCCCTTAAGGCCACAGTGGATTCCTTAAGGCCACAGTAGACCCCTTAAGGCCACAGTAGACCCCTTAAGGCCACAGTGGACCCCTTAAGGCCACAGTGGACCCCTTAAGGCCACAGTGGACCCCTTAAGGGTTAAAGGGATCTCCGGATTAGTTCAGGTCCAGGGTGACCTCCGACGTACGTCCGGACTCCGGACCGATGGGTGTACGATCGAGACTCACGTCGACGAGGACAAAACAAAGAAACACACACACACATGGCGATGGACCACTGGACCACGTCCCTCCTCTCTCTGGCACGTCCGCCGCTCTGCCCTGAGACGGTTCAGCTTCTACCGCCTCCAGCTCTAGGGCTGGGGGCCGCGGGGCAGCGCCTCCTGCTGGTGGATGGAGGGCGGTGGGGCACCGCTACCGCTGCGGTGGGCGGGCTCAGGGTGGTCCTCCTCCTCCTCCTCCTCCTCCTCTTCCCCCTCCTCCTCCTCCCCCTCCCCCTCCTCCCCCTCCCTGAGGTGGGCTCGAGGACCGCAGCTCTCGCAGAACTCTCCTTCTCCCCCTCCTCCCCCGGCCTCCTCCTTGTCCTCAGTGCAGCCCAGCAGGCTCTCCAGCTCCTTCATCAACCCCCCCTCCCCCTCCTCCCCCTCCTCCTCCTCCCCCCCCTCCCCCTCCGCCCACGGCCCCCTCCCCCCCCGGGCGCCGCACACGCACACCTCGATCCCCGAGTCGCCCGTGAAGCGGCGCCGCCGGCCCGCCGCGGGGAGGGGCCGCTTCTCCCCCGCCCCCCCCGGCCCCCCCAGCCCCCCCGGCTCCTTCCCGGAGTCGCCGGCGCCTCCTCGCTGCCTCTTCTCCTCCTCCCCCCCCCCCTCCCCCCCCTCGCCCCCCTCGCCCCCGTCCGCCCGCGTGATGGCCCCCGGAGACTTGTCGTCCGCCTTGGGGAGGAACCCGCCCCCCCCGCCCGGCCCCGCCTCCTCCAGGCCTGGGCGGGGCCGCGGGCCGTCCGGGGGCGGGGCCGCCGGGGGGGGCGGGGCCTCCTGCGGCTCCCCCCCCAGGGGCCCCGGGGCCAGCGGGGGGGAGACGGTGTGTAAGGCGCTGTAGGGCGGCGGGGGGGTCGGGGGCCGGTTCACCACCTCCTCGTAGTCGGGCAGGAGGGAGTTAGGGAGGAACCCTGGAGGAGAGGGGGGAGAGGACAGGGTGAGGGGGAGGAGGGGGAGAGGACAGGGTGAGGGGGAGGAGGGGGAGAGGACGGGGTGAGGGGGGGGAGGGGGAGAGGACAGGGTGAGGGGGGGGGAGGGGGAGAGGACAGGGTGAGGGGGGGGAGGACGGGGTGAGGGGGGGGAGGACGGGGTGAGGGGGAGGAGGACAGGGTGAGGGGGGGGAGGACAGGGTGAGGGGGAGGAGGGGGAGAGGACAGGGTGAGGGGGGGGAGGACAGGGTGAGGGGGAGGAGGGGGAGAGGACAGGGTGAGGGGGGGGAGGACAGGGTGAGGGGGAGGAGGGGGAGAGGGGGAGAGGACAGGGTGAGGGGGAGGAGGGGGAGAGGGGGAGAGGACAGGGTGAGGGGGGGGAGGGGGAGAGGACAGGGTGAGGGGGGGGAGGACGGGGTGAGGGGGGGGAGGACGGGGTGAGGGGGGGTGAGGGGGAGGAGGACAGGGTGAGGGGGGGGAGGACAGGGTGAGGGGGGAGAGGGGGAGGAGGACAGGGTGTAGTGGTGGGGTAGAGGTGGTGTAGTGGTGGGGTAGAGGTGGTGTAGTGGTGGGGTAGAGGTGGTGTAGTGGTGGGGTAGAGGCGGTGTAGTGGTGGGGTAGTGGTGGGGTAGAGGTGGTGTAGTGGTGGGGTAGAGGCGGTGTAGTGGTGGGGTAGAGGCGGTGTAGTGGTGGGGTAGAGGCGGTGTAGTGGTGGGGTAGAGGCGGTGTAGTGGTGGGGTAGAGGCGGTGTAGAGGCGGTGTAGTGGCGGTGTAGAGGCGGTGTAGTGGCGGGGTAGAGGTGGTGTAGTGGTGGGGTAGAGGCGGTGTAGTGGTGGGGTAGAGGCGGTGTAGAGGCGGTGTAGTGGCGGTGTAGAGGCGGTGTAGTGGCGGGGTAGAGGTGGTGTAGTGGTGGGGTAGAGGCGGTGTAGTGGTGGGGTAGAGGCGGTGTAGAGGCGGTGTAGAGGCGGTGTAGTGGTGGGGTAGAGGCGGTGTAGAGGCGGTGTAGTGGTGGTGTAGTGGTGGGGTAGAGGCGGTGCAGTGGTGGGGTAGAGGCGGTGTAGTGGTGGGGTAGAGGCGGTGTAGTGGTGGTGTAGTGGTGGGGTAGAGGCGGTGTAGTGGTGGGGTAGAGGCGGTGTAGTGGCGGTGTAGAGGCGGTGTAGTGGTGGGGTAGAGGCGGTGTAGTGGCGGTGTAGAGGCGGTGTAGTGGCGGTGTAGAGGCGGTGTAGAGGCGGTGTAGAGGCGGTGTAGTGGTGGTGTAGTGGTGGGGTAGAGGCGGTGTAGTGGTGGGGTAGAGGCGGTGTAGTGGTGGGGTAGAGGCGGTGTAGTGGTGGTGTAGTGGTGGGGTAGAGGCGGTGTAGTGGTGGGGTAGAGGCGGTGTAGTGGCGGTGTAGAGGCGGTGTAGTGGTGGGGTAGAGGCGGTGTAGTGGCGGTGTAGAGGCGGTGTAGTGGCGGTGTAGAGGCGGTGTAGAGGCGGTGTAGAGGCGGTGTAGTGGTGGTGTAGAGGCGGTGTAGTGGTGGTGTAGAGGTGGTGTAGTGGCGGTGTAGAGGCGGTGTAGTGGTGGGGTAGAGGCGGTGTAGAGGCGGTGTAGAGGCGGTGTAGTGGTGGGGTAGAGGCGGTGTAGTGGCGGTGTAGAGGCGGTGTAGTGGTGGGGTAGAGGCGGTGTAGTGGCGGTGTAGAGGCGGTGTAGTGGTGGGGTAGAGGCGGTGTAGAGGCGGTGTAGTGGTGGGTAGAGGCGGTGTAGAGGCGGTGTAGTGGCGGTGTAGTGGCGGTCTTACTGAAGTAGAAGGGCACAGCGGTGTAGTTGTGCGCCTCTCGGTAGGCGATGAGGTTGATCTCGTGCTGCCTCTGCTGCTGCTGCAGCCGGTGCTTGGTGCGGCGGTGGTGGCAGACGCAGCAGCAGCAGAGGAGGAGGATGATGGCCCAGACCAGCCAGAACCCTGGACGGAGAGCAGCTTTACAATGCTGCCTCACATTCATGCACACATTCCCCCCCCGACGGCGGAGTCAGCCCCGCAGGGCGACAGCCAGCTGGTCAGCAGCAGTCAGGGGGGGGCGTCTCGCTCAGGGACACCTCGACACTCAGCTAGGAGGAGACGGGGATCGAACCAGGAACCTTCCGGTTACCAGCCGACCCGCTCTACCTCCCGAGCCAGAAGCCGCCCCTACTTAACGCATTTGAGACGTTAGATAAAGGGGCAGTAAGGGGTCAACCTTTTCTTGAGACATTGGGGTATGAACCCGGTATCTTCTGTCTCCTGCACTATTAACAACATAGAGTCTCATAACTCTTGTTAAATGATAGGCTTGTAGACCCTGGACTCAACCTCTTGCAACTTACAACTGTCAAGATATTATGGACAGCTATGATAAGTAATTGATAAGCGATACTTATTAAGCATTGTTTTGTCGTAAAAAAAGTTGTTGATTAATTTCAAGAGGTGTGTGTTTGACCCCAGGTATCAGATTAGAAGCACTCGTTATGGTCGCCGTACAGGTAGGACCACACAGAGGGAGGTTTGTAGGCGGGCCATACACTGAAGGGCACTGAGGTCGGTGAACACAAACACGTGTCGGCGGGTCTCAGATCATCTGACTGTGAACCTTAAGGCCCTGACCACACACCATATCAGCGGCCGTAGGACAGTCTGGCCAGCTCGGTGAGCTGAGTACGTTCGGTGTGGGCTGGTCCATCGGCCGTCAGTGATCTTGTCAAGCCGTCGGGTTATTTTCAGCCGATAGACAGTAGATAGTTGAATCAGCCATGGCCCATGACCAAACAGTCCGACTGCCTTTTCTCGCCAGACTGTCTGACGACCGATAATCTGGTTGTGTCAGGGCCATTAGATGCAGACGGTTTACTGCAGTCAGAAAAACGAAAGCAAACGAAAGCAAACTTAAGTCTGCTTTCAACTAAAGTTTGGAAAGCAATTTGCAGAAAATCAACAACAAAGTCTTTGCCAACTAAATGCTAAATCTGTAGTGTAAAGCAATTCTATTTCAGAACAACTGTCACTGCAATGAGAAACGGTTTACAGAAATGAGTTCCGTCAAGGTCCTCTCTCCTCCAGAACCCCTAGGGACCGCCGCGCTGAACAAGTCCCTGGGTTTTCATTTCTCCAAACGCATCGCACACACAAAAACGAGGAGAGATCCAGAGAATGTCAATTCAAGGACTCGGGGGGACGGGGGGACGGGGGGGGGGGACTGCCTCTTGATGAGATAAAATGTAAACATGTGATCTGTGGGGAGAGGGCTGAACAGCCTCCACTCCACCGGAGCCCTCTCTGAACCACGGGCAGCCCGCAGTGAGGACTGGCCTCAAGGGGAGGGCTGAGGCTGGAGGCTGGAGGCTCAGGGCTGACAGACCAACTGACCCGGACTGGTAGGAGAACCACAACTCTGTCACTCTAAAGGGTTCCCTCTCAACAGGAGCCAGAGGAGCGCATTATTAAAGAGCAGCTGGCACGGGGACCGTGTGTTGACAGTCAATAAGGCGTTCTCGACAGATCCCTTCATAGATCACCGACATGAGCACCAAGCCCTTCTGCTGAACACGCGCAGGCCTGACGCAACTCAAGGGTCAGACACAGCTACGTTCAGCAGGAGCTTTTATCCAAAGCGACTCCCAATAAGTACATTAGTTACGAGAAAGAGAAACAACAATAGATCTCTGTGGAACCAAGCACTGATAATCACTAGGTTAACCCATTCCCCAAGTACAGCAGAGATAGCTATGATAAGATGCTCCACAATAACCCACAGGGCAGAGGACTGAGGAACACGAAGCAGGCTAAAGGTTGATGATATAACCACCCAGCCTTCGGACCCTCAGCGCTACGGACATCTGGGGGGATCTGGGCGGCAGCAGCTCAGGAGGTAGATCGGGAGTGTGGAGGTGTCCCTGAGCGAGACGCCTCACCCTGACTGCTGCTGACCAGCTGGATGTCGCCCTGCGGGGCTGACTCCGCCGTCGGGGGGGGGATGTCTGCATTAACCGTTGTAAGTCTAAATGTAACATCTGGTCTGTTGAGACAGGAGGAGGAGCAGAAGGAGGAGGAGGAGGAGGAGCAGGAGGAGGAGGAGGAAGAGGAGGAAGAGGAGGAGGAGCAGGAGGAGGAGCAGGAGGAGCAGGAGGAGCAGGAGGAGGAGGAGGAGGAGGAGGAGCAGGAGGAGGAGCAGGAGGAGCAGGAGGAGGAGGTGGAGGAGGAGGGGGAGGAGGAGGAGGGGGAGGAGGAGGAGGACTTACACCAGAGCTCGTAGTAGTAGCTGCAGCACGTGTCCTCTGCGCAGCAGTGTCCCGCCGTACACACGTAGCTCTGGTTGTTGAGCCCCTCGCACTGCAGGACGCTCTGAGGAGAGAACACACCAGACCAACCGTTACCACGATATATGAATTACCATAGCCAGTAGGAGGTTGTGTGCCATGGCTGTGGGGTCCTTTGGTCTGGAACGAACTGAGGGGCTCCTCGTCCTCCTCATCACCTGCTCACACTCTGCCCTCCCTCTCTCCCCCACTTGAGATCTGCCCTCACCTCTTGTTTTTTGTCTCCGTCCCTCTCCCCTCTCTATAGCCCTCTCCTCTCCCCTCTCTATAGCCCTCTCCTCTCCCCTCTCTGTAGCCCTCTCCTCTACCCTCTCTATAGCCCTCCCCCCTCTCCTCCCCCCTCCCTATAGCCCTCTCCTCTCCCCTCTCTATAGCCCTCTCCTCTCCCCTCTCTATAGCCCTCCCCCCTCCCTATAGCCCTCTCCTCTCCCCTCTCTATAGCCCTCTCCTCTCCCCTCTCTGTAGCCCTCTCCTCTACCCTCCCTATAGCCCTCTCCTCTCCCCTCTCTATAGCCCTCTCCTCTACCCTCTCTATAGCCCTCTCCTCTACCCTCTCTATAGCCCTCTCCTCTCCCCTCTCTATAGCCCTCTCCTCTCCCCTCTCTATAGCCCTCTCCTCTCCCCTCTCTGTAGCCCTCTCCTCTCCCCTCCCTATAGCCCTCTCCTCTACCCTCTCTGTAGCCCTCTCCCCTCCCCTCTCTGTAGCCCTCTCCTCTCCCCTCTCTGTAGCCCTCTCCTCTACCCTCTCTGTAGCCCTCTCCCCTCCCCTCTCTATAGCCCTCTCCTCTCCCCTCCCTATAGCCCTCTCCTCTCCCCTCTCTATAGCCCTCTCCTCTCCCCTCTCTGTAGCCCTCTCCTCTCCCCTCTCTGTAGCCCTCTCCTCTACCCTCTCTGTAGCCCTCTCCTCTACCCTCTCTGTAGCCCTCTCCTCTCCCCTCTCTGTAGCCCTCTCCTCTCCTCTCCTCTGCTCTGTGGCATCACCTCTTGAAGCATGTTATGAGAGACTATGCAAGACTATGAGAAGTTATTCTGATGATCCAGTCCTAAATGGGGTCCTCTCCCATCTCATGGTGCAGATGAGGGAGCATTAAGACCTTCTCAGTGACCTATAGATGGCCTTCACAGCTGGGTGTCACAAAGAGGATTTCTAATTTGTTCAACTACGATGGACTTTCTGAGGCTCGCAGGAACAACAGACTCTGGTTCTCTAGGTAATCTGACCAGGCAGAGTAAATGGCCTTTCTCTGTATTATATATCAGGTGTCGAGCAGACACTGACGGTGCATAGACCACATTCCTCCGTCCCCCACCCTGAAGGGCGACAGGAAAACGATCCTTCTCTCCTGCACCACAGGGCAGCTCATCAGGAATCAGGCCAAGAGACTGGCATATTAAACTGATAATCATCTCCAATAATGAAACACTGCTGAAATAAACAGACATGGAGAAGAGAAACCATATGATGCTCGGGTTATGAATACCATTACCTTTGTGTCTTGGTCAAAGATATGAACTTTTATGCTTAGGAACATGCCTCTTTCTTTCATTTTAAACTCGAACAAGTGCAACCTTTTTTTTTTTAATACAACAATATTAATAACAATCTTATAGAAAAAGAATAAAGAATGGGAAGATGTTTCAGAAGAAAATGAAAAAGCCTCTTATGACTTCCATCATTGAATACCACATGGATCATTTTACTACAGTTAAAAGCTAAGTAAAAACTACTTCTAACAAAGGTGCCAGTGTTTAATCCATACTAGTGTTGTACTTGAAGGTCAGGGTGCTCTCCAGCCCGCCTGCTGCATAAAGCAGCTGTTGGAGGAGATGGCCTGAGAACCTTGAGGACCTTGAGGACGACGGTCAGGTAGAAGTCGGCTGGAAACACCATTATCCACACATTCTCAACCATGACTGTGCATTTGTTGCATGATCAG